>NC_134483.1:235286346-235326346 GCF_040206685.1 Ascaphus truei
GTGTAAGGAAACACATATATTCATTTTATACAATTATATTTTTATATTCATTTTATATACATTTTTATATATACTTTTTATCTTTTTATTTTTTATTCTTTTTATTATTTCATATTTTACATCACAACATTAATTTTCATTGCATTCACACATACGAATAATATACTATTTCAGAATTTACCACATAACATTAATAGATATGTCAATACGACGTATATATATACCACAGTGTTCCTGTCTTTGCTTCAATTCAATCTGTTGCTGCTCCTCTGACTCCACATGGAATCTACAAGCTGAACATCCACATTACATGTGACATTGGGTAGGTTTGATATAATCACCTTATGATCTAATAGATCTGAACCAACTAGGTAAATAATTGATATGGGGTTAAATAAATTATAACGAAGATATATTTGATTCACAAGTTATAAGATCAATATATTATTTTTTCCAGTCTCCTGAAGTATTGGGTAATATGGACAACAACAATCTAAGTTGTTTATGTTATAATTTTGTTATAATTTTGGCTACTATATTGATTTCTCATAGTTAATTAATTTATAATCATTTTACACTCTCATGTATAATCCTTTATTTTATCCAATTTTATCCAATTGTACCTTGTCTGACTATGATTACACTATTTATTTCTCTTAAAGCTAGTTTGATGACAGTGGGTTAAATAACTTGTATACAATCAATCGTTATCACCAATTCCTGAGCCCTAATGGGCTACATATATATTTTTGTGTCCTGATTTTTATGACATACTTTCAGATGTTTCAATGGGGTCCTTATAAACTATCACTCTGTTTGTATTGAAACGCATGTATGTTGCTAATTTTAGCTAATTGATCAATCAGTGTATGTAAATTGCCTTCTTATAAATATTGCACGTGGGCACCCAATGGATGCCCCTGATGAAGTCATCATCGATGACGAAACGCGTAGGGCGTGGTTTGTGAGAAGCCGTCACGTGCCCATGTCCATTTGTTGCTGCTGGTGCTAGAATTTTGGTTCCTGCTCCCCCGTGTTGGATTACTAGCACAGAGAACTTGGTGTGGCTATTTCTGGTTCCCGGAGGGACTTCCTGTGCAGAAGCGCCGAATTGGAGAGTCGTCACTTCTGGTATCTGACAGCATGGATGAGAGACGTGAGCGGACGCCATTACCCTGATCGGATGGCACTTCTGGCACATGAGAGCCAATCTCATATCTGCTATTTTAAACAGTACTTTTGTGAGTGGGCATTTGTTGATTTTAATGTTCTATAAACACTTGTTATTACGTTAATGCACTAGGTGTGCGCCTGTTTTCTTCTTTTTCTTTTCATAGGTTAATAAGGGAGTAGTGAACCCTTGAAACGGGCTGCAAAACACCTGGAGACATTACTTTTGGAACAGGACTTTTCAAAGGACTTTCTAAACAAGGTTTTTTGGTTTTAATTTTTAGTACAAGTTATTATTGAGGCAACACATGTTTTTATTTTTAGTTTTTATTAGGAATATGTTTTATTATTGTTGTTGATTGCTATTATATAAGTATCTTTGATTAATAGGTTCATATTTTAAATAGCTTTTTTCTCATCACCCCGTTGGGTGCATTTACAGGCTTATTCTTCTTCAGCTTTGTATAGGATTATTAGAGGCGCTACTTTGTTGATTTTTGTTTTTCTGTGATATATATATATATATATATATATATATATATATATATATATATATATATATATATATATATATATATGAAAAAAAGAAAAGAAAAAACAGGCGCACACCTAGTGCATTAACATAATAAAAATTGTATTTCAAGGAACATAAAATCTAACAAATGCCCACTCACAAGGATAAAGCAATAAATAGCGTGTATGAGATTGGCTCTCATGTGCCGTCGGCTCAATCCTCTCTGTGTAGCTCCAAGTGCTGGCGTCGTCACGTGACTCCCAGTCGTGTAGCCGGTGAACCGGTGAACCGGTGAACCGGAAGCGGAAGCTCACATGCAGTGTTCGGCTGTGAAGGGACCCTCTAGACAGCAAAGGTCCTCCAGGTCCTTTATGGTTAGGTTGTGTTGGAGCCGTCTGATACACACCAAGGATAGAGTCTCTGGCAGCAGCTGACCTCGATGCTCGTGGGCAAATGGCGGTCTCAAGCTAGTCACACCCTACGCGTTTCGTCACGGATGATGACTTCTTCAGGGGGACCCTCCAAGCTACCCACCATGATATTTATAGGGAGATACTTGTAATTGATTTGCCAATTATTGAATAATGGAACTTATTTAACAATTAGTATACATCGTTAGCATATTATTAAACAGGTGTATCACATAAAAATATATTGTGAATGTGTTATGAAGACCCCATTGAGTCAGTGGAAAGGAGTTTTGTATATCAAGCATGTGGAATGATTATCATTTGATTTGTGAATTATATTATGTTAAAAGTTGGAGTTTGAACTAAAAAATCAATTTATCAATTAAAAGTCAGTATATCAGTTAAAGGTTTAAATTGAGTGACCATAGGCTTGAAATACAACAGCATGTTAACAGGTAAATGTATAAGCTAGATCTTAGAGAAGAATTATATGGAAGAATTCATTATTTAATAAGGAATTACAATTCATTATTAATAATACTGATAATAGTTAATATTAACATTTTGTGGAGATTTCGGTTGGAGCCAGAGGAGTTGACAGCAAAGCAAAGGCAGGAGAAGGACCAACGTGGACCATCTATATATTGTTGGTGTGTGTATTGTAATAAATAACTATGTGTATGTGTATTTATAGTAATCATACATATAACACTAAAACATATGAGCTACTAAATGAAAATATAACGTAATGTATGATATATATTGAATAATTGATAAATGATGAAATATGAATGAATGAAAAAGGGGGGGGGGGAATTAAAATAAAAATGAAAAAATTATATGATAATAGATGATAAAATTAATGAAATTGATATTGAGAATATAAATAATAAAAAATGAAAAATATATAATTATTAATTAATTAAAAATAAAATAAAAATAAAAATAAAATAAAAATAAAAATAATGATATAATAGACCATTTGTGAACTTGAACCGTACGCAGCAATGTGCTGTGTATCCTACTAGCCAGCTTCTCTATAACATGAAGTGACTAACAATGATCAGAACATTGACCATAGCCCAGAGGGAATGCAAAGCATTCAACCCAGACCTCTGGATGAAAACTCAAGGGAGTGATCAAACTATGGTACTAATGTCAATGTGATCATTGTGTCCTTTTGGATATGTAGTATCCAAAATGTACATCCAATATGTTTCTCTTGTACATAATTTTTGAAAACGATCTCCTCCCATATAGGAGGGGGGAATGAATTCAATACCCATAATGGAGAGGGACTTTGGATCTTTGTTATGATTGGCACAAAAGTGACGGGAGAGGCCGTGAGTTTGACACCCATGTATAATGTTACGCCGGTGCTCCAGGAACCGTGTACTCAGAGCCCTTGATGTTCGGCCTATATATTGTGTGCCACATTCACACGAAATGAGGTACACAACATATTCACTTAAACAGTTGATATGATCTTTTATATCATATGAAGTGCCATTCGAAAATGATGAAAATGTATTGGTTTTATTTAAATGTTTACAGGTCAAACAACGGCTTCTTCCGCATCCAAAGTTTCCTACCCCTTTGGCTGAATCTGAATGAATTTTGTTTTTATTTTTATTTTTTAATTTACTTGGAGCAATTATAGTTTTAATACTTCTTGCCTTTCTAAAAACTGTTGGAGCATATTCAGGTACTAGATGACCTATTACAGGGTCGTTACGTATGATATTCCAATGACAATTTAGTATGTTTTTAATTTGATGGGCTGATTGATTGTATTGAGTAATAAACTTTGGTATATTACAATTTCTTTTTGTTCTTAGAAATTTACAAAAAGGTGGATGCCAACACTTACCTGTTGGCATCAAGTCATCATAATCCAAGATGGATAAACAATATACCCAAGGGGCAATTTCTAAGAACAAAAAGAAATTGTTCCAGAACTGAGATATTCGATATACAGGCAGAAGAACTAACGAATACATTTATGGATAGGGAATACAATCACACTAAGGTAATAAGGGCATTAGAATCGGTAAAAAATATCCCAAGGGAAGATCTAATAGTAATGAATCCAAATAAAAAGAAATCTAAAGAAGGGGAATTTATTCCATTCATTACCAAATATAATGCCATGGCCCCGAAAATTACCCAAATAATTAAAAAACATTGGGGCATCTTACAGGGAGACCAAACATTAAACACCATTTTACCAAAAATTCCCCAAATAGTGTTTAAAAGGGCAGATAATCTTAAATTACAACTCTCCCCAAGATGTCCATTTGATGTGGCAAAAAAATCTAATACCACATGGCTTAGGGAACTCAATGGGTTCTTCACATGTGGGAAATGCATTGGCTGTAAATACAGTACCAAATGTAGGGAATTTAAATCCAACACAAAAGGTGTTGTATTTCCAATTAAATCCTTCATAAATTGTAAAAGCTCCTTTACGGTCTACCTGTTAGAATGCCCCTGTGGGCTACAATATGTAGGGCGAACAGGTAGACCATTAAAGAGACGCTTTGCGGAACACATTTACAATATCAAAAGGGGTCTCGAGACACATAGTGTCTCGAATCACTTCAAAATAAAACATAACCAAAACCCCGAGGGATTGGTCTGCAAGGGTATAGATTGCCCCAAACAAAACTGGAGAGGGTGAGATAAAATCAATCTAATATCGCGGCGTGAAAGCTATTGGATATACACCCTAAAAACATTAACCCCAAAAGGTCTAAACATAGAGTTTGACCTGGCATCCTTTTTGAGAGATAGCTAATTGATATCAAATTGATAGTTGATTAATATCAAACACGCAAAATCTGTCAGCCAGCATCATTAAATTCCTATGAGTCCTCTGCTCAATCTGTCCCATATACACTATATGGATACTATTTGAAGTTCCATTTTTATATAAGCTCATTTTAAGTACATAATCAATTAGCACTGTATTAAATGAATCCAGACATGAATGTTTATATATATTTATTTTCATGCATTAGAAATATCAATTGTATTATTTGTTGTTGTTTTTTGATATCATATGTAATACTGTGTGTGAATTGTATTTTAGAAATGTTGTGTTACAGTCTTATTATAACAAGTTTGTGATACAGTTAACATATATGACAGGAGATTGTAATGAAAACATCAGCACTCCAGTCAATCAGCCCAACACCCCTCTAGGAATAAATATCCTATCAGGGCAAGTCTAGGGCTATTTAGTTGTGCTTAAGTAGCACCTTATAACATCAATCAGCCCAATATCCCTCTGGGAATAATTATCCTATCAGGGCGAGTTTAGGGCCAATTAGCTGTGCTTAAATAGCACCATACAACATCCATGCTCCATTACCCCTGAGGAAGTGACGTCAGAGGTCACGAAACGCGTGTAGGGTGGAGCATAGCTGCACGCATTGCTACGTGCTAGTACCAGCTGAGGAGGTTGCGGTTTGAGGTGACGACATCTGAGGTGGACCTGGCACTCCGATTTGCAGCCGCGAGGAGGAGATAAACGCAGGATCCAGCCTCCACACACATCACGGTTCAGCCCCTCATGCTTGCGGACGGCACATTGTAAATCGTGCAGTTAGATCATCTAGCATGTGAGTGCATTAAATGTTGGTCTTTTTATTGTTTTATTAAATTGTACTGTACCACACTATTGGGCCTTTTTATCTTTTGTGTACCATTGGGCGGACCGGCCATCTGTGGAGCGGGAGCAACACCAGTGGGGAACCCGGTGACAGATATCAATCTCCGGTTTAAAGATACCTTTCAAGGCCTGCATTCACCCATCTAGATGTAAGTATCTAGCAGCTGTGTGAATGAGGCTTCAATACACATGAGATACTGCGCAATGGTTTCCTGTTCTCTTTGATTGCAGATCAACAAACTTCAGAAGAAAACCAGGAAGTCAGACTGTGGACACTTTCCAACTAGTTCTTCAACAAACAGGACTAATTTATCAGGTTCATGCACTTGATAGTGCGCCAAGGACTTTGCTCTCTGTACTAACAAGAGCTTTCACAAGCCACGATTCCAGGAAACCAATCCTTCCATCAAGGCTCAATTGTACATACATCTTAAATTTCTAACTTAAACACACTCTAAAAATACAAATATTGAGTTTTTGAAAGAAGAAAAGTGAAAATAAATGTTCGGATTAAGACCGGGCCTTAGCCTGGTGTCTTATTTTCCTCGTTGGTTAACGATTAGAATTTTGACTCGGCAAGACGTTAACTTGATGCGGCTGTGCTTTAGGTGACTTTGGTCTTTGGTGGAGCTGGAACGAGTTTCACGTGCTTTGGGTCCAGGGAAAGAACTCTGCCACTTGAATTGCTGTATTGGTGGTTAGTATAGGCCTTTTCATCTGTGATGAAGAGCATGCTTGCGTAGGAAATATTTGACTATTAACCCCGTCTCTAGTAGGTGCACTTTCAACTTTGCCTAGAGAGACTCAAAAAATGTATTAGTTGCATACAAGACTTATTGTTTTATTACCAATAACATGGTCCTTAATTCGTTCCTTTGGACTGCTGATAGTCATAAGTCATCCCATAAGTGTCTCATAGGCAGATAATTTATACCTAGGAATAAATTCTTGTATCAATGTGTTTACTCCTGTCTTAGCATCCGCATATAGACAGAGGTATTCCCTATTAATGTTCCTCAAATTAAAAACTAAGTAGCCAATGTGAACCTGACTTTGCTACCCTCAAAGTTCCTGAAACTTTGGGGCCTCATCCCTTGCCAAACTAATTGCTTCCATAGTTAATTCTATCCTGTCTGCAGACCATATCCCTAAGACCTGAAA
Organism: Ascaphus truei; assembly: GCF_040206685.1. Taxonomy (NCBI): domain Eukaryota; kingdom Metazoa; phylum Chordata; class Amphibia; order Anura; family Ascaphidae; genus Ascaphus; species Ascaphus truei. The sequence goes on from NC_134483.1 coordinate 235,293,275, forward strand.
AACTGCCAGAGTTTGTCCCAATCTTCAAAAGTGGGGACAAAAAACACTGTCTCAAACTACAGGCCAATCTCTCTTCTCCCAATACTATCCACAGTCATGGAAAAAATATTCCCTCCCAATTAAGCAATTATTTTACCCATACAAATTTCCCTAGCCAATCCCAATCTGGCTGTTACCCAAACACTTCACTGTAACTATTCTGCTAAAAATTGGAAATGCCTTGTATATAATGTATACCCTGTTCACTTATGTAACTGCTTTTGCAACTATGTATCCCCTGTATTTAACCCAATGCACAAGACACACCCAAAAATGAGAGGTGACTCCAAATTCACCCTTTCCTGGCAAACCCATTCTAGATTACACAGCAATTTTGACAATAATCACTGCTTATGGACACCTTTGGAAAAAAATAAATGGTTAAAAGTTATAACATTGGGAGAGATCATCATATCCGACCATGCGATTGTCGGCATGGACCTAGACATGGGATTAGGTAGAGCAAGCCCGAACATCTGGAGATTCCCAAACTACATGAGTAACAGTGAGGATTTTGTTAATTATCTAAAAGGAGTATGGGAACGATTTGAAAATACAAACCAGGAACACAAGATGAACCCCATACTTTTTTGGGAAACATCAAAAGCAGTAATCAGAGGGAATATCATGGCATATATAGCTAGAAGGAAGAAATATGCAACCCAGGAGTTTTGCAAAGCAAGCAAAGAACTTAGCAAAGCATTTAGAGAACAGACCCAACACCCCAAAACAAAGAAAGATATAATCAGAAAAAATCCACATGCGAGATATGGCTAGAGAAAAAAGAAAAGGAAAAAAATCAATAAAAGAAGCCAAATTTTTCAGACATGGGAACAAGATGGAAAGGCTACTGGGAAACCTCATGAGAAATTATAGGTCAACTAAACCCATTACCAGAATCTATGAAAAGACAGAAATAATTACAGAAGCAAAAAAAATAAACGAGGTGTTCAAAGAATACTATAGCACACTATATAGAGAAGGGGAGGTGAACATAGAAGCAAGGGAAAACTTTTTCAAAAATATCAATATACCAAAAATAAGTCAGGAAGATATAGACAACTTAAACACCCCAATAACCCAAAAAGAAATAAAGGACACAATCCAAAACCTTAAAAACTGCAAGGCCCCAGGCCCAGATGATCTGTCAGGGGAATATTATAAAATCCTGAAAGAGGATCTGATAGAACCGCTACAACAAATATATCACAAGGCACTCAAAGAAGCCACATTCATGCAAACAAGCGAAATGGCCCACATTATGATAATCCACAAACAGGGGAAAGACCCCTTGAGACCAGAATCGTACAGACCAATACCCCTAATCAATCAAGACGCCAAAATATTTACCAAAAATATGGCAGATAGATTGGCGAACATTCTCCCGTCCCTGATACATCCTGACCAGTCGGGATTTGTCAAGGGAAGATCCGCAGTTAAAAATATTAGAAAAGTACTTGCGGCCATAGAATGGGTCCGGCTACACAAAATAGGGAACACTGCCCTGGTAACAATTGACGCGGAAAAGGCATTCGATAACATAATGTGGAACCATGTGTTCTTTGTGTTAGATAAATTTGGAATAAGGGGAAACTTTAGCAACATGATAAAGGCAATGTACAATACACCCAAGGCTAGAATAATGGCAGCAGGACATCTGTCAGACCCTTTTCAACTACATAGAGGGACAAGACAGGGGTGCCCGCTGTCACCCCTGCTCTTTAACCTAGCAATAGAACCACTGGCAATATACCTAAGGCAAATGGAGGAATTTAAGGGAATCATGATAAACAAAAACGAACTGAAACTATCAATGTTTGCTGATGATATCCTAATGTTCATGACGAACCCGGATGAATCAATCCTAAGGATATTACAACAAATAGAGATATTTGGGTCATTTGCAGGTTTTAAAATAAATATATCTGAGACAGAAATGATGTACATTAAAGAACCCCCAGACACAAGAAAACCATATAAATTCCCAATAAAAGTAACGAAGAAACCCATTAGATACCTGGGGATAATGCTGGAGGCAGAGATGTCCAGACTATACGATAACAACTTCAAACCAATCATAAAAAAAATTGTGCAAGAACTAAAAAACTGGGAGACACTACCCCTATCACTCTTTGGGAGGGCGAGCGCGATTAAAATGATATCATTTGCCAGACTCTTATACCCCATGCAGACTCTCCCCATGCTCATCAAACATGTGGACATAACTGAAGTAAATACAGCAATGTCAAAGTTCCTATGGGGAAGTAAGAGAAGCAGGATAGCATTAAAAAAAACTACAGCTATCAAAGGAAATGGGAGGCATCAATCTGCCGAATATTAGAAATGACAATTTAGCAAGCATAATGAGACATGTAGGAGACTGGATAAAGGATACTAACCACTACTCCTCCCTAGAACTAGAAAAAGAGTTCTCACCAGAGAATCCCTTGAGAGAGCTATTACACACAAAATGGGGAGACATTCCAGTAACACAAAGAAACAACGTTCTAATCAAAGATACCATAATAACGTGGAAAACGGTCAGGAAAAAGTTTAATCTCTCCTACACAATCTCAAGATTTATACCTATCCAGGACAACCCCAAATTTATACCAGGGTACACCCAATCAACATTCCAAATCTGGAAAAAAAAAAAAGGTATCAGCTGCATAGAACAGGTGATACACACAGACAAACAGGAATACATGACATTCCAAGAATTTGCACAAAAATGGGACATTCCGCAAAATCTTACACATGCATTTTCATACACACAGCTAATGAGCTTTTGCAAAAAACTAACAAACTATAAAATAACTGTATTAAAAAACAATACAATAGAGGACTACTTTAAATTGAAGCCACAAGAAAAAAGCAAACTGTCAGAATTATATAGCATTATAAGAGATCAAGACATGGAGCTCACACACGCCAACACACTCAGGGCATGGCAAAAAGATTTCCCAGAGATACAAAGTATGGAACAACTAATTCAGGGGACTCACGGTTACAAAAGATTATACCGTCAGAGACATGGAGAGAAATGCCATACAAAATCATACATAGGGCCTACATAGCATTCATAAGACAGATAAAGACTAGGACAGAGGACACCACGTTTTGCCCTAAATGCAAGGCACCAAAGCAGACCTTCAACATTGCCTATGGACTTGCATACACATAGCCAGACTTTGAGATCAAGTGTTAGAATACATGAAAAGAAAAAGAAAAATCTCATGGGAGAAAGACCCAATACCTATGTTGTTCGCGAACATAGAGAATTGGATAGAAGGCAAACAAATCAGCAGACTGGTGACCAGACCCACTGAGGTTATACTATTAGCGGCAAGAGAGACCATCATGACAAACTGGTTACAAACACAACAGCCCTCAATAGATCAACTGCAAGACACACTGTACAAACTAATGACGATAGACAAACTGGAGACAAGAATAGACAGGAATAGAACAAAGGAAGACTTCCACCAGAGGTGGGATTGGTTAATAGAGGACAGAGACAAGAGGATAACGGACGGGACAGGACAACAAACACCAGAGAGGGGAAGGTGAGAAGGAAGAGAATAAAAAAGTACCAACATGACAAGTTATGTTAGAAGTTGACGTTAAAGTAGTTAGGCATTGAACCGGAAAATATAGCTAACAATGGAAATGACATAAGGCGACCAAAACTGGAAAAGCCAAAATGGAATGACCATATGTTATTGTGATTGGAAAAAACCGTGAGTGAGAATGCAAGGTTACATTAGATGAGTTTTGCTGTAAAAAAAAAAAAATACATTGTGAGCATTGTTTATAGAATATACGATGATATCATATGTATGAAACAGAAAATGTACGAAAATATTATCTGTATGCTGAAATTGAATCTAATAAAAAGATTTGTGAAAAAAAAAAGTTATAACATACATCACATATTCAGTTAATAGACAAATGATTTTGTATAAGACTTCACACTAATGTCTTGCTTTATATAATCTCTTTGCACAGTGCTGAGCACATGGTCAGCTTTATATTTTTAAATACACTCTGCATTTGACTAAAGGAAAAAAATTATTTTATAAGACATGTTCTCGGGCAAAAAGCCATCTTGTTTCTGGGCGTTTCGCCAATTGACCCTGAACAGATAAGATACCGGCACACCACGGCTTCTTCCTGAAAAAAAATAATTATTGGATTGGAACTTTGCTTAAAGTTTAAATACATGGAGCTTTATCCAGAGCCCTAAGAACTACATTTTTTATGGCCTTTCAAAAATTAAATAGCGCGCTTTTATATAGCTGAGGTTATATAACTTCTTAACACACAAATAGCTCCCACACGCTCATGCTATCTCCCTCCACTCAGTTCTTTTTGATGCATTCTGTTTGAACTCTCATACTTTCACAGACTTCCTTCACTACAACTTTATGCTATCCTGTTTCAATTCTGCCCTTTCTCAAGCTAAACAAACCTACTTCTCTCCATTAATCAACACTCACAAGTCTAAACCACACTAACTCTTCCTTCATCTCATCTCAGGATTTTGCTGACTATTTTAAGAAAGAGGTTGAACTCCATACATCAGAACATTCTCTCTGTTTCCTCCTATCCTACTTGGCTGCCTGCTGTCACGCTGCGCTCACCACAAACAGGACGGAAGACCGCGGGGCTGAGGTGGGGATGGATAGGCACAGACCCACAACCACGCAGTCCTGTCCAGAATGCGTAGTCCAAGTCGTACCGCGTCGTAGGGTTGGAGAGGTCAGGGTAGTCAGGGTACTTGCCGTATTCCAGGGTTGGAGAGTCCGGGTAGGTAGAGTTCCGTAGCCAAGGTCCAGGGTAATAGAAGGTAGAGTAGTCGAGGAACAAAGCCGGGGTCAAAGCACTGGAGAGTGTAGAAATCCAAGGAACAAGCAGGGTCAAACAGGACAGGCAAAGTTCAAGACAATACTAAACAGCAGCGATGAGCACAATGCATAAACAGGAGTTTATGCTCAGCAATGAAGGACAGACAGGAGCAGGTATATATGTGGGAAGGATCCAATTACCTTGCAGGGGTGTGCTCTGGTCCTCCAATGGTGTCAGAGAGACACTCATCCAAAACAGCCTGTAGTCAGGTTTTCTTACTGATAGGCCTGGTTGCCGAGCAACCCGCGCGCGTGCATGATGCGCGTCGCGACGTGATGACGTCACGTGGCCTAGTATCCAAGTCTCCGCCTGTGGGAGGCGCCAGCAGCTCCTTCAAGCCTTCCTGCTGCCCGGTTGCCGAGCAACCCGCGCGTGTGCACGATGCGCGTCACGGGGCGCCGACATCACGCTGCCGTGCCTGCACTGCCCTGGCAGTGCGTGGCCGCATGGCTCTGCCCCGTGGTGCGTCTCCGGATCGGCCTCCGCGTGAAGAAGTGGTAAGTGTGACAGTATCCCCCCCTTGAGGGGAGACCTCCGGGCGACCCAGAGATGGTTTCTCAGGGTACCTACGGTGGAAGGCAGAGATGAGGCGGTTGGCATGTACCTGACGATGAGGGATCCACTCTCTCTCTTCTGGACCATAGCCTCTTCAGTGTACAAGATATTGCAATCCTCCTCTGGATATTCTGGAGTTGAGGATGGTCTGAACCTCGTATTCTTGTTGGCCATCTACCAGTGTGGTTTGCGGAGGTTTAGGTTGTCCTTTGGAGGATGAGTCTTGTAGACAAGGTTTGAGAAGTGATGAGTGAAAAACCGAAGGAATCCTCATATTCCTAGGCAGTTCCAGCCGATAGGCTACTGGGTTGATCCTTTTGGTGATGCGGAAATGGCCGATAAAACGTGGTGCCAGTTTGGGAGAGGCTACCTTTAACCGAATGTTTTTGGTAGATAACCAAACCCTTTGTCCTACAGAGTACCCTGGGACCTCTCTTCGGTGACGATCCGCTTGTCTCTTGTGTAATATACCAGCGTGCTGTAGATTCCGATGGATCTTCTGCCATAGGTCTTGTAAGTGACGAATCCTGTCCTCTGCGGCCGGGACTCCAGACTTAGCGATGAGAGAAGGAAGTGCGGATGGATGGAAGCCATAGTTGACCATAAATGGTGACTGTTGGGATGATTCGTTCCGAAGATTATTATGGGAGAATTCTGCCCATGGGAGAAGTTCTGCCCAGTTGTCCTGAGTGTCAGCAACAAAGCACCTCAAACACTGTTCCAGAGACTGATTGGTGCGTTCCGTCTGTCCATTGGTCTGGGGGTGATAGCCTGACGAAAAGTGTAGTGTGACGTCCAGACTTTTATAAAACGCCCTCCAGAACCGGGAGATGAACTGGGATCCTCTGTCGGACACTATGACCCGAGGGTCCCATGTAACCTGAAGATCTCCCTGATGAAAACTTCGGACAACATCGGTGCTGTGAGTAGACCCTTCATAGGGATGAAGTGTGCCTGTTTCGAAAACCTGTCCACCACCACAAGTATGGTGTCCATGCCTCTAGATTTAGGCAACTCAACGATGAAGTCCATCGATATATGTGTCCATGGACGTTCTGGGATGGGCAACGGTTGAAGGAGACCCGCAGGTCTGTTGTGTGGCGTCTTGCTTCGAGCACAAGTAGCGCAAGTGGCTACAAAAGCTTGTATGTCTCTCCGCATGTAGGGCCACCAGAATGTGCGTTCGATGAACTCAGTAGTTCTTTTGGTACCAGGATGGCCTGCAGTCTTGGATGAATGTCCCCACTCCATGACTCTCCTCTGGAATTTACGGGGAATGAACAACCGATCCTCCGGAACGTTGAGTCCTGCCGGGATGTTGTTCTGAGCCTTGGTAATGTCTGTTAAGGCACTAAAAGTATTTGCTGCCAAAATACAAGTGGAAGGGAGAATGGTCTCCTGTTGTTCCACCTTGTTATCCTCTACCAGGAACTGTCGCGACAAGGCATCGGCTTTAAGGTTCTTAGACCCAGGGATGTAAGAAATGAGGAAGTTGAAGCGAGTAAAGAATAAGGACCATCTTGCCTGGCGAGAACCTAGTCGCCGTGCTCCCTCAATGTACAGTAGATTCTTATGGTCAGTAAGTATCGTGACTGGCGTCTCAGTACCTTCCAGTAAGTGCCTCCACTCTTCTAAGGCCAGTTTGATAGCGAGGAGCTCCCGGTTACCTACGTCGTAATTCCTTTGGGCGGAGGAATTTTTTTTAGAAAAATACGCACAAGGGTGAAGTGGGGCTTGAGGATTCTTTCTCTGGGAAAGTATAGCACCTGCTCCTACATCGGAGGCGTCGACCTCCAAAAAGAAAGGTAACGAAGGGTCTGGATGTATTAAGATGGGTGCTGAGGCGAATGCCGTCTTTATCCTCTCGAAAGCCTGAAGAGCTTAATCAGTCCACTTCGTAGGATCAGCTCCCTTCTGCGTGAGTGCCATGATGGGTGCTACTACCGATGAGAATCCCTGAATGAACCTGCGGTAATAGTTGGCGAAGCCGAGGAACCTTTGGATGGCCTTGAGGGAGAGGGGACAGGGCCATTCGAGTACCGCCTTGACCTTGGTAGGATCCATAGCAAGGCCGGTGTCCGATATGATGTAGCCAAGAAAGGAGGTGGATCTTTGATGGAAATGGCATTTCTCGAGCTTAGCATACAAGTGATTCTCTCTTAAGCGCTGCAAGACTTGTTTGACATGAGTAGTATGTTCAGGCATGGATCTGGAAAATATTAGTATATCGTCCAGGTATACTATAACATGATGGTCCATAAGGTCTCTGAAAATGTCGTTGACAAAGTCTTGGAAGACAGCAGGAGCGTTACACAATCCAAATGGCATGACCAGGTACTCGTAATGCCCGTCGCGAGTATTGAATGCTGTCTTCCATTCGTCTCCTTGTCTGATTCTAACCAGATTATAGGCGCCTCTGAGGTCCAGCTTGGTGAAGATCCTGGCTCCTTGGAGTTTGTCGAATAATTCGGCTATCAACGGAAGGGGGTAGCGGTTCTTTATAGTGAGTTTGTTGAGACCGCGATAGTCAATGCAGGGTCTGAGGGTTCCGTCTTTCTTTTTGACGAAAAAAAATCCTGCCCCAGCAGGTGATGAAGATTTTTTAATGAACCCCCTCTGGAGATTCTCCTGAATATATGTTCTCATAGCCTGGTTCTCAGGAATAGATAGTGGGTATGACCCTCCTCTAGGAGGAATGGCACCGGGTAGAAGATCGATAGGGCAATCGTACGTCCGATGTGGCGGAAGTACTTCTGCTTGGCGTTTGTCAAAGACATCGCGAAAATCCTCATATATTCCCGGCAACTGTACCCTGTCAGGATCCGTGACCTCCAGCCCTGCCACTGCCTTAGGAGCAGACATGCAATGCTCCAAGCAAAAAGAACTCCAACGAAGTGGCGTGGCCTCTGTCCAGTCAATGACTGGATTGTGGATCCGGAACCACGGAAGTCCCAGAATGATGTCCATGGAGGGGGTGTGAATAACATCCAATGTTATGGTCTCGGAGTGGAAGTAGCTGGTCGAGATCTTAAGAGGCGTAGTTTGCAAGGAAATGATCGCGGGCTGCAAGGGTCGTCCGTCAATGGCTTCAAGACCCACCGGTCGATCTTTGGGTACCAACGGTATTTTGTTCTTGATAGCGAACTCTTGGTCCCCGAAGTTTCCCCCTGACCCTGAATCCAGAAAGGCCCGTGTCTGTACTGTGAAGGTCTCACCGGATATGGAGATAGGTAGATAAATCCTAGTAGAGGGTTGAGGAGGGGGAAAAGTTGCAGTGCCCAGCGTGATCCTCCTTATACTCACTGGGCTTTGGCGTTTCCCGGCTTCAGTGGACAGTTGAATACCAGGTGGCCGTTATTGCCACAGTAGAGGCACAGTCCTGCTCGTCTTCTCCGTTGCCTCTCGATAGGCGACAGACTAGTCCCTCCCAGCTGCATGGGTTCATCTAGGACGGGAGTTGTGGAGAGTAGAGGACCTATGGTGGAAAAGGAAGACGATTGTATACCTCGAGGGTGTTTGTTTTTTAACCATCCTTCTCTCTTGAAGGCGCTGATCCATCCGGATGCACAGATTTATCAGGTCCTCAAGTCCAGCGGGACGATCCAGAGCTGCCAGTTCATCCTTCAGCCGTTTGGACAGACCCTGCCAGAAGACTGCAGATAGAGCCACATCGTTCCAGCCGGTCTCAGAAGCCACCGTCCGGAAGTCCAGGGCATAGCGAGCCACAGTACGGTCTCCCTGAGAAATATTAAGCAAAGTAGATGCGGCCGTAACCCTACGCCCTGGGGTGTCAAACACCCTTCTGAATTCGGTGATGAAGAGAGTGAGGTCAGAGGTCAAATCAGAGCGTTGCTCCCAGATAGGAGATGCCCATGCTAGAGCGGCGTCAGTCAGCAAGGAGATTATGTATGCGACCTTTGTTCGTGAAGAAGAAAAGTGAGAGGGCAGTAGCTCAAACTGTATGAAGCATTGGTTCAGGAACCCCCGACAACCATTGGGATCCCCTGCGTACCGGTTGGGCGCAGGTAGTCGTGGCTCAGAAGTAGGTGTGGTGGGAGCAGGAGTGGCTGCGAGTGGGGCGGTGTTGGTGGTAGATACTGTTAGACGTCTAACTTGTTCAGTAAGGGTATCAACGTCTTGTTTAAGTTGGGCACTAGTTGTTCCTTCAGTGTGAATGATCCGGTAAGTTGCCGGAAGCATTCCTCATGGGTGTCTAGGCGTCGGGCCACCTCAGCGGCATCCATGTTTGTTGGGCTGAGCATATTGTCACGCTGCGCTCACCAGAAACAGGACGGAAGACCGCGGGGCTGAGGTGGGGATGGATAGGCACCGACCCACAACCACGCAATCCTGTCCGGAATGCGTAGTCCAAGTCGTACCGCGTCGTAGGGTTGGAGAGGTCAGGGTAGTCAGGGTACTTGCCGTATTCCAGGGTTGGAGAGTCCGGGTAGGTAGAGTTCCGTAGCCAAGGTCCAGGGTAATAGAAGGTAGAGTAGTCGAGGAACGAAGCCGGGGTCAAAGCGCTGGAGAGTGTAGAAATCCAAGGAACAAGCAGGGTCAAACAGGACAGGCAAAGTTCAAGACAATACTAAACAGCAGCGGTGAGCACAATGCATAAACAGGAGTTTATGCTCAGCAATGAAGGACAGACAGGAGCAGGTATATATGTGGGAAGGATCCAATTACCTTGCAGGGGTGTGCTCTGGTCCTCCAATGGTGTCAGAGAGACACTAATCCAAAACAGCCTGTAGTCAGGTTTTCCTACTGATAGGCCTGGTTGCCGAGCAACTCGCGCGCGTGCGCGACACGCGTCGCGACGTGATGACGTCACGCGGCCTAGTATCCAAGTCTCCGCCTGTGGGAGGCGCCAGCAGCTCCTTCAAGCCTTCCTGCCGCCCGGTTGCCCCGTGGTGCGTCTCCGGATCGGCCTCCGCGTGAAGAAGTGGTAAGTGTGACACCTGCTTTCCTTGACTCTTTTTCCACTGTATCAGAAGAAAATGTCACCATCACTGTTGATCTCCTCTTCTCCCTCTAATCTGATTTATTTCCATTCTCCTTCAAACATGCAACAGCTATACCATGACTCAAAAATAGCAAGCTTGACCCTACCTGTCTTTCTACTGTAAATACTGACTTTCTTGTATTCTCTTGCTTGCTCCATTTCCTCAACACCCATTCTCTCCTTAACCCTCTACAATCTGACTTCTGCATTGCTCCCTCCACGGAGACAATTCCCACTAAAATAACTGATGACCTATATGCTGCCAAAGACAGAGGTCATTACACTCTGCATATATTACTCCACCTCTCTGAAGCATTTGCCTCTGTGGACCACACTTCTCTCTTTTCTCTGTACACACTCTCTCTAGGTGACCTAATGATATCTCTTGGGTTTTAGATATCACCTCTATGCTGACAACACCCACATTTACTTTTCAACCTCTGACCTTACACCTGCTGAACAAACCTAAGTTTCTGAATGTCTTTCTGTTATCTCATCCTGGAAGGCCCTCCTTTGCCTTAAACTTACACTGGCGACACACTTTATTCGAGCTCGGCTAGTCCCACGAATTCGGGTATACCCGGGTGTATTGAGGTTTGTGACTGTTTTCTGCCCGAGTGCACTGAGGTATTTTCCAAGCAGGGATTGAAGCATTTTATTCCCGCTGGCTGCAATACTGCACAGTATATATATATATACTGCATTACAATTCATGAATTTATGCCATCTGGTAGACACGCGAAGCATTGCAGCCTATTAAATCCTAATCATTATCATTTAACAGATCAGCCGCCCGTCAGCCAGGCATGAACCCAGGCTGGGAAGGCAAACGCAACGGGGCTTGTCAGAGGTGAGGAGCGGCGCATTCCAGGTATCTGCCAGGTACATACTAGGTATTTGCTCGAATAAAGTGTGTCGGTGCAGTAATATGGCAAAAAAAAAAACAGCGCTCCTCATACTTCCTCCCAAACCTGACCCTATTATCTCCTTCCACATTACTCTTGAATCTTCCATCCTGTAGCCCAAGCATGCTGCTTAGGGGTCACTCCCTGCTCTTCTCACATATTCTCCTCTCTCATTCAAAACATTTCTATAACCTGTTGCCTTTTCCTCCACAATATCACAAATATACACCTGTTCCTCTGTTACTCAACTGTTAAAACTCTGATTCAGGCCCTCATTCTCTCCCATCTTGGTAACTGTAATCCCCTGCTATCCCGCCTTCCTGCCTTTCACCTGTCTTCCCTACAGTACAATCTATCCTAACGCTGCTGCCAGAATCACTCTACTCTTTAAACTCTGATTCTGCGTTTCCCCTCCTGAAATCCCTCTCCTGACTTCTAATAAAATCCTACTGTCTCTGTACGCTCTCCCTACCTACCAATTAGATTGTAAGCTCCTCAGTGCAGGGACTTCTCTTCCATAATGTTACTTTTATGTCTGGATCACTTATTTCATGACCTCTTACCTTTACCATTTGCTACCTATACGATTACGACGTGCACCACTCCTGTGAAGCGCTTTGCATATTAATGGCGTTATATACATAAAAACATACAATACACTATATAATTCAAACAATGCTTGTGAGCATATTTAAACACAAAATATTCCCAAACATATCTTAATCCTATAGAAATAAAATTGAAATGTGTTTATACTGGTTACACACAATACAGATACTATAGTGGAGGAAACCTCGCTCTTAGAAACCCCTTGTTGGAAAAAGCGTGCTGCCTAGGGATGTGTTGAAGTAGCTAAAGATGTTTATCAAGGAAGATACACTAAAGAGTCCCTTTTTGCAGGCGCACTGCAGACCTTTATAGTATATACCGTCAGAGGTGAATATAGTATGTGAAGTTAATTTTATTTTATTCTAATATGTCACTCGTGTAATTAAAACAGTATATAGTGTATATCTATATACTCTAGTAAAAAATAGACAGCTAACGTCTATTTGGTCTCTACCATGTGTCTCCTTTAGCTCCTATGTACTATTCTTTAAGATATAGAAAATGATGTCTTTTTTACTTTGTTCTTTTTTCCTGTGTTCTTGTATGAAGATCTCGTATCCTCGGTATGTACAGATGGACAAATATGGATCCTATGTGATCTATTTTCCGATTGAGATAGTGCCACCTGGTCCCTTGTTTGGGCAGGTTATATTATTTATATATATGACCAATGCTCCACTGTAGGAGTCCGTTCCCTGTGTCCCTGTTTTATATATATAGCTCTATGTTTTACATAGCAAAAAGATGCCGTGACTGCCTGTTAGTGAAAAATTTGGCACTACTGGGGGTTGTTGTGAAACACCTCCTAAGTAAAACAGGTTATGGGGCTAATGGTCTGTGTTGTACATATACGTCCATAGAGGACTGTATGTTATGACAGTGTTTGCGGATCAGAGTGATGATTGCTGAAATAGCAAGTACACTGTACACTGAAGAGGGTGAGTTTCCTACAGAGTCTACTTGTCAAATGTACAAAAATAGGGCTGTGAAGGTTCTGATGCGTAGTTCACAGGTTGAGTTGAGTATGCAGTCAAAGATAAAGCCTTGCTGCTGTTTGTGTTCTACCATCTTTGTATTGTCACCCGTGATACAATGTTTATGGGTCTCACGTATGTGCCAAGGAAATAGTATACGGTTTCAGTTTGCTGATGATATTAAGTTGAACAAAATGTCATTCAGTTCAAAATCACACTGCACTTGTGTTAGTGATGGGATAGTGTTTTTGCTAAATCCAGGATTTTACTGCATTTTATTATGTTTGTAACTGTGCGTATTCAGAGCCTAGAAATGCCTCACATATGGTATATCCTTTGAGTTACACGAACCGCGCATGCGTCACGAGCAGGGCTGTTTGTTGTCGTAGGATTTTTTGTATGAGCTCAGACGGCGCATGCGTCAGGACGAGATTGTATCGCTACAGCTCTGTGTACTCTGCGTGTGATGTGAGGTGAGTGAGCAGACAGGCGCTGTGATATATTAGGATCTCAAAAAACTGTGATTGAATTATAGTTGCCTAAATTGAGATTCCCCCTGTGCACACTTTTAAGCAAAATATATGGCCCGTACTAATTCTATTGATGGAAGCCGCGCACGCGTTGCACAATATGCTGATGTTACCCGTGTAGCTTAATCACAAAGCAGTACATGTATTCTTTGTTAAAACGGAGTTTTGTGCTGTATTGTGCATGCTTTCAAAGGGCAGTGTGGAAGTAGTGTTAGCGCTATTAGAGCGCTTTCCGCGTTTATTCAGGTCGTGGTGTACCATTCAAACTGAGTTTCTAAGTGACCGCATATACTTCCCATGGATACTATGTGGTATATGAAAAACAAAAAGAAATAATTATAGTGCAGTATGCCAGTATATAGACATAAAAACATATAGCACTAACAACATAAAACATACAAGACAGACTAACAACAACAACAACAGGCCAGACTAAACTTAATAAAAAAGCTATTTATTATCAACTAATGCTGGACTCTGGATGTGGCTGTCACACACCAATCCGGGGGGGGGGGGTAAAATCGTTACCCTACTCACAGAAATGTGGACAATAAAAGGCAGCAGGACTGGAATCACTTTGACGAATCCAAGATGGCGGCCGTAGCTTCATCTCCGGCTTCCCCACGTGTGTCAGATGCTGTGTAGAGCCTCCTGGACGTGGCGTCACGTTCTCCTCTCCTGCCGATCTCCTATCCTCCCAATCCGGGCATGCAACTCCTCTCCCTTGCCTCCTGACCGTATAGTGTGCTCACCAGCTCCAGATGCAGTCAAATGCTTCTAAAAACGATATCTTCCCAACGCGTTTCGTGCGCATCCCTTGAAGAAGTGCGCGCATGCGCACGAAACGCGTTGGGAAGATATCGTTTTTAGAAGCATTTGACTGCATCTGGAGCTGGTGAGCACACTATACGGTCAGGAGGCAAGGGAGAGGAGTTGCATGCCCGGATTGGGAGGATAGGAGATCGGCAGGAGAGGAGAACGTGACGCCACATCCAGGAGGCTCTACACAGCATCTGACACACGTGGGGAATCCGGAGAGGAAGCTACGGCCGCCATCTTGGATTCGTCAAAGTGATTCCAGTCCTGCTGCCTTTTATTGTCCACATTTCTGTGAGTAGGGTAACGATTTTACCCCCCCCCGGATTGGTGTGTGACAGCCACATCCAGAGTCCAGCATTAGTTGATAATAAATAGCTTTTTTATTAATTTTAGTCTGGCCTGTTGTTGTTGTTGTTAGTCTGTCTTGTATGTTTTATGTTGTTAGTGCTATATGTTTTTATGTCTATATACTGGCATACTGCACTATAATTATTTCTTTTTGTTTTTCATATACCACATCACGTCCTGGAGAGAGTTTGCATTTGCCTACCCATCTTTGTCATCCAAGGACTTTGATTTGGACAATTCATTATATGGTTTGATTTATTATTATTATTGTTTGGCGCCGACATTGTCTTTTTTCCTTTTACATGTGTTACTGACTGTACAGTCAGCTGTTGTCTGGCTGCCAATTTCTATTAATTGTCCCATAGGGGTTTATGTTTTGTAGCGCTGTTTTGCACCGTCTTTTTTGCTTCCCATGGATACTGACACAATCATGTATTGCTCAAAGGAAGTACTGCCCTGTGGCAGTACTGACACCTCTTTAAATGGGTGTATCACATAGGTAGTACTGTTTGAAAAGAGCTATGCTCTATCGGAGCTGCTAGAGGTAGCTGGCAGAGTTAGTTATAAGTCGGCAAAAGACCCGACATGCTGCATGTTTCGTCACTTCCTGTGACTTCATCCGGGGTGGGCGTTACTGCGTCCCCACTCGCTTATTTATACCCGGTGGTTACCATAGCGATCGTGAGAGGCCTAATGCCGGTTGATGGTGATGTATGGGTACTGCATCCTTTTCTGACCTTAGTGATTTCATATGGTGTAGATTTAGTGTAAACTAGGTATATCGATTCTGCGAATTTCATATAGTGAAACTAGTGCTGGAGAGTATCTCAGAGGAAAGAGTTAAAGACAAAACCCTCATTTATGCCAGATGGATAGTGGGTGTTAAGTAAATAAATCCATCTGGCCTCATGCTGCAGGAGTTTTTTGTCCCAATTCCCTCTGCGGATGCTTGGGGGAATATGGTCTATGCCCTGAAAGCTTAGTGTGTCTATCTTTCCTGCATGATGGTTTCTAACGTGACGAGAAATGGGGGTGTCCAGCGCATTCCTTATAGATCCCATGTGCTCAAGGATGCGCCTTCGAAGTTCTCGTTTTGTCTTTCCCACATACTTTTTTCCGCATAAACATGTTATCAAGTAAATGATTCCTCTGCTTTTGCAGTTGATAAAATGTTTAACGTTGTATGTTTTACTGTTGTCAGTATTAGTGAAAATCCTGCTTTCTTTCATGTAGCTGCATGCCTTGCAGTGGTGACATTTAAACGAGCCTTTGATACTCAGCCATGTTGTGTTCTTTCTCTTATTCCCAGGTGTAAAGTGGCTGTGTACCAGATGATCCTTGATGTTTGATGCCCGTCTCCAAACAATGGATGGATGACTCTTGAGGACCTTCCTGAGATCATCGTCATTCGTTAGAATGTGCCAATGATTGGTAAGTATCTTATTGATGTCCCTCCACTGATCATGATAGGTGGCTATGCATCTAATTTCACTCATCTTGATACTCTCTTCCGGAGTTCTTGGTTTTAATAGTTCTGTTCGTGGAGTATTGATGGCACGATGGTATGCCGTCTTGAGTTGACGTCTGGAGTATCCCCTGGCTATGAAGTTATCCCTCATCTTTTTGCTTTCTTCTTTGAATGCCATAATATCTGTGCAATTACGTCGTATGCGCAGATACTGTCCTGTGGGGATGCCCCGGATCAGGGGTTTGGGGTGGAAGCTGTCTGCTCTTAAATAGCTGTTTGTGGCGGTCTTTTTCTTATAGTTTTTTGTGGATAAACAGCCATCATCATTGATGGTTATTTGTAGATCCAGGAAGGTAATACTGCTTGTGCTAATCTCAGACGTTAGCTTTAAATTGTGGTCATTATAATTTAGCACTTTCAGGAAAGTCTCTAGTTCCTTCCTTGTACCTCTCCAAAGTAAGAGGATGTCATCTATGTAGCGTAGCCACAGATCTATGTGGTCCGTATACATTGTCATCCCTTCTGAAAAAACACTGATCGCCTCCCACCAACCTAAGTACAGGTTGGCGTAGGTGGGGGCACATGTTGTTCCCATGGCCGTTCCCTGGACTTGTAAGTAGTATTTGGAGTCAAACAAGAAATAATTGTGTTCAAGTATGAACTCTAAAAGCTCAACAATAAAGGCATTGTGTTCGGCAAAGAGGCAACTCCGTGATGTGAGGAAATGGGTTACTGCTATAAGACCAAACTCATGTTTTATACTTGTGTATAATGATTCCACATCGAAGCTAACTAGCAAAGTATCCTTAGTTACTTGTATACCTTCAAGTCTGTTTAGGACATCCTTTGTGTCCTGGACGAAGGATGGTAGAGATGTTACAAACTCTCTAAGTACTTTGTCGATGTATATACTGCTGTGTTCTGTAAGGGAACCAATTCCCGATACTATGGGTCTTCCAGGTGGTCTGTGGATGCTTTTGTGAACTTTAGGGATGCTGTAAAAAGTTGCTATAGTTGGATCCCTTGGCATCATGAAGTCATGCTCGTTCTTTGATATGACTTTGTTCTCCAGACCTTTACGTAGTATAGTACCTAGTGCCTTTTGGAATAGTACAGTTGGGTCATTTGAGAGTATTCAATAGCACTTTTTATCCTTCAGGAGTCTCAGATTTTCCATCTTATAGTCCTCTGTTTTCATTATTACTAGATTGCCTCCTTTATCGGCCGGTTTTATTGTAATTTCTTGCATGTCTCTTATTTCCTTAAGTGCCCTTTGCTCCTGTTGGCTTAGGTTACTGTTTTAATTACACGAGTGACATATTAGAATAAAATAAAATTAACTTCACATACTATATTCACCTCTGACCGTATATACTATAAAGGTCTGCAGTGCGCCTGCAAAAAGGGACTCTTTAGTGTATCTTCCTTGATACACATCTTTACACACAATACAGAACACACAATACAAAAATTCCTCTCATACACAGCCAAACAACATCACAAAAATAACGAACAAATAAAAGAAAAACATTTCTCACCTATTACCAAACAATTTCATCCTGCAACTAAATTAATAAAAATTCCCTTCTCTTTCTTTATTCTCATAAATAACCTGATATTAAAAACTTCTCTGATGCTCCGGAGCTTTTGAGTTAACTTTCGTATCTTGGCACATTCCTCGCACTGGAGAAAAGGGTGGGGGCACGATCTGTGCTGCTGCGATTCTGATTCTCTTTCTTGCAGACATTTGACTTCATTGTGAGCAAATAATATTCATGTTTTTGTACGTACTTGCAAGTTTTTGGATGGTGATACTTAGCATGGTTTATCTTTCACACAGGTAATCATTCAGGAAAAATTCATTAGGGTATCAAATCCATCTAGCAACTCTCCATTAAGGGCGCAACAATTTTACTTGCCGGCACCGAAACTTGAGTTTATATCAGGAAATTATTTATAACACTTATTGCATGTGGGGAAAAGGAAGGAAAAGCTGATAAGTGCACACCTGATTTCCGCTGCTTTCAGTCAGCCGGGCCTGCCATGCCTAACTTTAGCCACAAAAACCTCATAAAATCCAAAGATTTATACTGCCACAGACACACAGGGATCACTGAAAGTTAGAAGATTCCACTATGACCCTTGCGTTCGCATTCTTACGAATAAGAAAAACGGTGCAGCTGCCCATAGGTTCACGCTTCCTTCCATAGTAATTTATTGCAAACAAACTTTTTTTATTGGGGTGGCGTGTTTTTCACTGGGACTTGCATGTGTTTATTGCACTTGAACTTGCATGTGTTTTTCACTTGAACTTGCATGTGCATTTTCATTGGCCAACAAAACATATTTATATTGTCTCTTCTTGTTCTCTGTATCCATTCTTTATTATTTTTGTCTGCAGACACACAAACTCTAACGGCCAATTTTGAGAACTTTGGTTTCCCATTATTCTCCTGTTTACAGTAATCTCATTTAAGTGATCTGTACAATACTCCTGATACAATAATCAGCGCAAGCTGATTGCGTACAACTCTTTTGGCATGATATTGTTCTGAATAGTGTAAATAAGGACCTGTCACGAGACTGTTCCCTAATCATATTTTTTCACCATAACTATACCCAAGAAAACACTTGAATTACTTCAGCGGGTCCAACCCAGTCCTGATAAAGCTAATATCTTTATAACATGATACAGATAAGACCTTCTAAACAGATATCCATAAATAAACTCACTTGGTATGTTAATGACAAGACAGAGCAAATGTACAATCAGGGACCCCTCCTGCTCAGACAACAAAAAATATTTATCATAACCCAGGACGGTCTGAAAACAATCCTTTAAGCATACAAACACTCACCTTCATCACCAAAACACCTAAACTTTTAACAGGACTCTCACCTTAGTCCCAATAAAACTTAACAACTATAACACTTTAAAATGGATACAGGAACAGACAAATAAACTTATTTGAAACTGCGAGGTAAACCCGTCAACCCAGATTGAGATACCCTTCCAAACCTGGCTCTCTACACACCACTCAAAACAACTTTTTAAACTCAGGCTTTCCTCAAAAGGTGCCTTTTACCTTGATTCTTATGAGCGCTCAGGTTTGAGTGACCAAGGAGTGTTTTTTTTCAGGTGCTCAGCTTCCGGTATATTTGTGTCCCTATTCGGGCACCATCTGTGAAAAGCGTGAATAAATAAGAGTCATCTGAGGATTATTTTGCAGAATAACAAATAAGTTTATTGCAGTGTACGGTGCACACGCAGAAGGCAGTTTCAAAATAAAAACCCCCCAATGACATGGTGGCATATAGGCCTTATTTATACACAAAATACTAAGCCCATGCCCCCTATACGAGGTTGCATGTGAGTCACTACGTAAGCATATAAGATAAACAAAATATGAACATGAACATATCGAGTTAATAACATTATTATGGGATTCATATTAGAAATGTAATGACTCAGCAATAACACCTTATACAAGCCGGTGACTTTTACTCTACATATGGGACTTCATTGGCACCTCCCTCGGAATGCGAGACGTTCTGGTTATCTATATTTTATTTTCATAACATTCGCACTTTTCTCCCCTTTTCAAGGTCTTGTGGCTTAGCTGAACAGCTTAATATCATTTGAAACTTCAGGAGCAGAAAAAGAAAAAAATGTCTTTAAACTACCTTCCATACCAACACTTGTGCAGACAAATAGACATGACAATATGAGGCACCTAAGATGGATGCTGACTTAAAATGGCTGCTTAGATCCCAGTGCTGTTATGTCCGACCTCCCCCCTCCTTACATCATATTCTCACTTTGTCACACGTATTATAAATATAGCCCATATCAGCAAGGGCAATATAGGTTTACTCATTTATACATATACCATTATGTTCAATATATATACCCATTTATAGGCGCAGTCTTTTGTTTGGAATATATATATGTATATAATCTGTAACCCACCAAAAGTGAAAAGACACCCATGACACCCATTGTATTTCAAAGTGAGTTGCACCTCTTTCCTTATTTATCACTCACTTCATTATTACTCATTATGACTCACTCACTCACCCCCCCAATGCAGTATACAGTATGCTGTTTACTGTAAACAATATGACACACACACACACATAATGTCCAAGTAATATTATATTACAGGCATACCCCACATTAACGTACACAATGGGTCCAGAGCATGTATGAAAAAGCAAAAATGTACTTAATGTGAAGCATGCACTTATCGATGCATGTACTGTACTGCAATCGTCATATACATGCAGATCTGATGCAAATAACACATTTGTAACAGGCTCTATAGTCTCCCCACTTGCGTACACTTTTGGTACAGGTAGGGAACAGGTATTGCTGTTCGGGGTGTGGAGACAGGCGCATGCGCGAGCTGCCGTTTGCCTACTGGGCGATATGTCCTTACTCGCGAGTGTACTTAAAGTGAGTGTCCTTAAACCAGGGTATGCCTGTATAATGTTACAATATATTTATATAGCTGTATATATTTATAACAATATTATATATTATAATTTATATAGCTGTATATTTATATAACTATATTATATATATATCTATTATAATTTATATAGCTGTAAATTTATATAACTATATTATATATTATAATTTATATAGCTGTATATTTACATAACTATATTATATATTATACAGCCGCGTATTTTATTTTAACACTTCTCGGTTATTATACAGCCGCGTATTTTATTTTAACACTTCTCGGTTATTTTGCGGTTGCATTTTCAGAATTCCACACGCTTCACCGCGTTCATGCCACATTCATGCCGGCCGTCACCCGCGGTTGATCTGTTTAATGATAATGGTTCATATTTAATTGGGTGCAATTCTTCGCGTATCCGCCATGTGTCAGATATTTATGAATTGTAATGAATTTTAATGTGTACACTACAGTACTATAAATGTGCTTCAGTAATGTGTCGACTTGCAGGTATTTAAAAAATACCACAGTGGTCCATTGTGAATTGACCTTGGTACTGAAGAAGTTACAATACTGTATCAATTTAGGCGTTTCATATTAAAAACTCAATGCACAGTGTCTGGTGTTCTACAGTATTGTTCCGAGAGTTCCGAGATGAGTACACCGCCGCAGTACGTGTTCAAAAAGCATATGTATGCTTATTTAATATGGTCCGCAATTAATGCAGCAGATGATAAGATGGCCACAGTTGGTCAAATTAATCAATATTTTATCGAAAATTATGACTTTTAAAAATGTCACCAGATGCTCGTGTGTGGAAGAGTGCAATAAGGAAAAAGTTATGTATCGATCCGTGTTTTTTTTTTATTGATCCTGCACCCGGAGTTAGAGGAGGGTATTGGTGTGTTGCGCCAGATTTTTCCAGTATCTTTGATCATGGAGACTTCAAAAGGCGAAAGGTCATGGTAAAACCAATCGTCTGTCTCAGGCCTGCAATTGAACAGCGTCAGCGCAGGTGCCAGCGCAAGCACCGGCTTCCAATAACGGTCCGACCGTCAGTGAAAACCTGGTGACCAACAACCCTTGCTATCTGTCCCCACCTGGATACCTGCAGCCTGAGCAGGATTTCCGATACCAGCAAGCTTGCATGTACCAAAAAGATTTCCAGCTTCATCAGCTGTCAACTACAGGTGTAGCAGGTCCACTGTCACCTGTCAACTACGTGTACAATCAAGAATACGGGACTGGTGGCAGTGGCTCAGCACCATCCGATTGGCAAAGTCTATGGTGAGTACAGCTGCCGTATTTTATTCTTTTTTTTAAATATCAATATCAATGCACAGTCAAGCGATTCCCCTGTAATCAATCGCTTTGCTTATGGTTATTTACAGTAGAGGCAACTCTTATTCAAACAAAAACCAGTGGCAATTCCCCAGAAAACCCAGGAAACACCCAGGTACATTCTGAATACATGCCTTAAACTTTCCTTAAACTAGCCCCAGCATTTCTGCATTGATTAATGGCCTATCAGATTAACAACGGGGGTCCCTGGCAGTCCCATTCAAACTGAATTGGAATGCCAGGGATCCCTGCTGTGTTAATCCTATGGGTCGTTAGTCAATGCAGAAATGCCTTAAACGTGCCTCAAACTAGCCCAGAACATACCCAGCACATACCCAGCACATACCCAGAATGTAACCCGGCTAGTTTACGGCAAATGTTAGAATAAACGTTGCCTCTACTGTAGTTCTATTATTTTAGTCACAATTCGTAAAAATGTAGTACAGCAATATCATTGACTGAGCAGCTTCTACAGTACACCAACAATTGGTGGACATCTAGGCGCATGCGCCTACTGTATGTCTCAATGGAACCTCTTGAAACGCATATGCATGTCATCACATTTAGACGCATGCGTGTATGTGAACAAGAGACGCCTCCCGAGAAAATTAGAAAATTTAGAAAACACTGAAATTTTTATAAAAGGTTGCACAATGATACAATGAAACTATTTAAATAATATTCAACTTTGTTGTATTTTTCCTCAGAAAATAACTTTGTCATCAGGCGGAGAACGGCAAATGGAAAGATTTCGATGGATAATATCGCTTTTTGTAACAATGCTTGCACATTGATGAATCTGATTTAAAAATCCAAGTACTGGAGGCAACAATTTTGTGGCAGTGCCATTTTTATTGATTAGGATAGAATAACTGTGAGCTTTATAGAAAACTTGAAACAGTATGCTGTTGTTTTCATACAGCATACAATACTTTTTTACATACTGTATAATAAACCCCAAAAATAAAAAGTATGTATTTATTCTACATTATAGATTATGTGTATTCTATACCTGTACAGTATGGATTGTTTTAATACTGTTTTGATTTAATGCGCATGCCCAAAGTATACAGTACTGTACAGTATGCCTCATGGAGCGCACAATTCTTGTGTTTACTACAGTAATTAACCAACCATTACTTACCGTGCAGTACTGTATGTTCTAGAAACACTGTATTTTGTTATAATAGGAGATACAATGAAACAATTTCAAAGATTCAACATTTTTTTAATTGGGAGAGTGTCAAAAAACATTTATGGAGTAAGTTAAAACATTTATTTATAAATACAATTTAAAAGAATCAAAATATTTTTTATTTGAGTACAGTAAGTCAAAACATTAACAGGTGTATGGTGTAAGTTAACACATTTATTTATAAATACAATATACCAATTGTATGTGTGTATATATATATATAACAATACCGCATTGGTTTCAGGTCTGGGGAACCCCTATTTCCTGAGATACAGGCCCCGTTATGGGGAGCCGGTGTCTCCTATGCATGTAAATGTCTTGCGCCATATGATCAGGACATTTCCATGCATAGGAGATACCGGCACCCCATAATGGGACCTGTATCTCGGGAAGCAGGGGGTGCCCATACTTGACATCAATGCGGTTCAGATCCGGAGGCCCCTGCTACATTACTGTAATGTTTAAAATTAAATAAAACCCCTGTGATCGCCTGTGAGAGGCGCGCAGTTAGAGTGTCTTAATTCAGCCTCTTACTGCGTGTCTATTACAGAAAGGCAGACCCCGGTAGGACTCACACAGCAGGCACCCCTGCTGTGTTAATCTGATGAGCCATTATGTCTGCAGCGGCAAAACTTGTGAATATATCACAACCTACAGATGGCACAATGCAAAATGTACCCAGATAAATGTTCAGATAACGGCTGCTGCATCTGTATTATATCTTATAGCTCGTTTGTAGCTATTAATTCAGGTTCCCCCATTTTATGTCAGGCTTCTTGCATTAGCAATGGGTGATTAAGGGGATTAACCCTAATTGGGTGCTCTAAAGAAAACCTTGCTGGTAAATCTGAAAGTCCTAAGATATTTTTTTATATATATAACAAGCGGAGTACTCTGTCACTTGAGGTATAAGGTAATGAATAATAGGGCAGTAGACAGTGAGTCTGTCGCAATGGGTTAATAACCCACACACGGACGTGAAGCCGTCTAACCTGACCGGTGAGCGTGTCTCCAACCGGCGGTCCCTTCTCTGGTGGGCCTCTCTGTGTTACGTGGTCTGCGATGTCCTGCAGCACTCCGTACAGCTGCGTCCTATCCGGGGATCCTGTCCTCCACTGGCGGTCTTCTCCTGGTAACCCTCGCGGTACACAGCGACCTGTGACCCCCGGATGTACTTGCTACTGCTTCCGTGTCCTGTATGGTGTCGGCGACAGAGAACAGCTCCGCTCCTTTGCGTGCATCCGTCCCGGTTGAAAGGTAACAGGAAAAAAAAGGGGGGATACGAGCACCGCAAAAATGACACTCTGGCTAGGGCATGTGCAAAAAGTGAAAAAAAGCTTTATTGTGGCTTACACGCCATTAAAATTACATGTTCACCGTCCTCTGACGCGTTTCGTTCCCAACGGAACTTTATCAAAGAGTGTTCCATGTGTCTGCCAGACTCCCCATTTATAGCCCTAATTGCTTGATTGAAGCCAGGTAGAAGGTATTGCCCATAAGTAGCATCACCTATTAAATCAATGCACTATTACAGTCCTATTGCTAATGTGTTGTTACCCCATATATATAGTGATGTAAAATTACAGCACTCAGGGGGTTAAAGAACACTGAAGAGGCACAGACAATCAGTCATCAAATGTATCTTGGTTCTGAATACAAGTTGCTGTAGCAATATATAAGTAACTACGATGGTACCTACACAGGCATATAATGTTGGAGTCTGGTTTCTACAGGAATATGATACATGGAGAATACATAAGTTAAAACAATGTAGGATACTTACAAAGAATCCTTTATAAAAGACTTTCCCTTGTACAGAGAAAGACACCTATTAAAATAATACCAAAATCATCAAGACTATCGGTTAAGACAAAATAAAGATAACTTAATAACAAATACAAAAAAAAGGAAAGAAAAAAGAAAAAAAATTATTAAAATTAAAAAATGAAAAAAAATGAAAAAAAATGTGGACAACAAACCTTACTACATTGTTATTGCTTATTAAAAATAATAATGCTCTTGCCAGAGACAGTAGAGTGGAGATTGTTATGTTACTATATTAAAGTGAGGAGCTAGGTTTAATTGCGTATAAGAGTTATAGAAGAATACCTCTTACATGACCTGGAGCTCTATGATGTTGCTTTTATAATTTACCATATGACAATATACATAACTATGATGTCACTGATATTCACAATTAATCACACAACCCAATTATAGATACATTTTTACTTATATAATACCCTCTTAAATACATAAGGAGTGGTGTATACTATATTATACTTCTAATTCCTATTGAGGTTGTATTTATAATTATAAATATCTAATTATGTTTTTATCGGTTCCTCACTCTCAACTCTTTTAACCCTTTACTGTCTCATGTATTACAGGAAGTGGACCAGTTCCCAGTCTACATTTAATCCAGAGGGATGGAGACTATTCATGCAAAAAATCCACATCATTTCTCTCTTATTCAACAGTTTTAATCTATCACCTCCCCTCTTGGCAGCCATGGGCGTGTGGTTATCATTAATTGTCGAACACTGTATATATATATATATATATATATATATATATATATATATATAAAAATATATATATATATATATATATATATATATATATATATATTCCTATGAAAGAAAAAGAGAAAAAAATCAGGCGCACACCTAGTGCATTAAAGTAAAACAAACAGTTTATGGAACATTAAAAAGACAAATGCCCACTCACAAGTCAAACGGTAAAATAAAGCAGTTATGAGATTGGCTCTCATATGCCAGTAGTAGCGTCCGGATCAGCAATGGAGACCTGTCCTACACACGCGTGGCGCAGTCTCCTTCACCGGAAGTGATGTCCTCCCGGTCATGTGCCCTGCAAACGGAAATCCCTCCGGGAACCACAGGAACCACAGCCTTAGCCTTAGCTTGCTTACTTCTGGCTGCTGCACTACCAGGAATGGTAAAGATGTGTCCGCTTTTATTGTCTGGCTCGCCGTTAGGCATCTGCTTCTCCCGCATCCAAAGTTCCCCTTAACCCTAATAGGGACAGAACCATCCATTCTAGAATTGTTGACTACCTTAGATGTTTTCCTCAGCTTGTGGTAATCCATTGAAGTAATTTAAATTTCTATATACATTCATTAATGAGCTATGTTTCATCTTTTACAAAAGTAGTGGTGTCTTCATAATCATTCCATAATAATTAATGCAATAAGGTAATACTAGACCTATGGAGTGGTTCAAATTATGTAATTAACGATCCAATTGTTATCCTAATTGAGTATGCAAATTGACCTTGCTATAAGTACTGTGGGGTCACAACCAATGGGTATCCCCTGATGAAGTCATCTTTGATGACGAAACGCATTGGGCGTGGCTAAGACGGAGGAGGCACTTTCCCACTGAATACAGTTATCACGGACTACTACGATTGCAGTTTGCAGTTTGAGAGCGGCGAGCCAGACAAGAAAAGCGGACACATCTTTACCATTCCTGGTAGTGCAGCAGCCAGAAGTAAGCAAGCTAAGGCTAAGGCTGTCGTTCCTGTGGTTCCCGGAGGGATTTCCGTTTGCGGGGCACACGACCGGGAGGACGTCACTTCCGGTGAAGGAGACTGCGCCACACGTGTGTAGGACAGGTCTCCATTGCTGATCCGGACGCTACTACTGGCATATGAGAGCCAATCTCATAACTGCTTTATTTTACCGTTTGACTTGTGAGTGGGCATTTGTCTTTTTAATGTTCCATAAACTGTTTGTTTTACTTTAATGCACTAGGTGTGCGCCTGTTTTTTTTCTCTTTTTCTTTCATAGGTATCTACAAGGGAGTTGTGATCCCTTTCAAATGGGCTGCCATTACCTGGATGCACTTTATTGGAACTGGACTCTATGTTTTTTAAGGTTTTGGTGTTTTTTCAATATTTTTTATGAATTTTTTATATTTTTCTATTTTTTCTATTTTTTATAGTAGTTTTTATTAAAGTCATTTATATAATATATGTGTTATCTTAATAACATAGGATCTATTTTATAATTAATACCCCCTCTGGCCACCCCATAGGTTGTCTCAACCCAGTAGCTAACTTACTCATAGTTAGGCAGGTTGTTATAGTAGGCGCTCCTTAATATTTTTGTTTTGTTGTGATATATATATTCCTGTAGAGGTATCAGTACCGTGTTAGCCGAGCTTCAATAATCAAAAAATAAATAGATGATACCGTTCTGTGGCTAACGAAATGCTTTTATTTGTGCGAGCTTTCGAGATACACTGATCTCTTCTTCCGGCGATGTTACAATGAGTTAATTACAAGCTTGTCACGGTAGCTTGTGACAAGTTGTAATTTACACCAAAACTATATATAAATATATATATTCCTGGGTTTGAACTGGGACGAGACTTAAGATATAATAAAGTTATTTTATTCCTTGATAAAGGTGAACACAGCAAATATGTACAAATAACAGGCAAAATATAGACACTTACTTAAAGATTATGGCAAGAAAGCCAGCAGGATTACAGACTGGACACTTCTCCCATATTTCAGCTGACATCACAGCAAAACAGGCAGGACACATGCATGAAGACATTTGCATGAACAACATGAACAACAATGGGTAAAGGGTGGTTCTGACTTATATATCATTTTAACCCCCTCTTTCCCAGAAACGGCGCCGTGCCGTCTAGCAAAAGTCCCTTTGAAGCTTTTGAAGCTCATTTTGGACTTCCAGCTTGGGGTAGCCCCCCCATCAATAAACCCTTTGAAGCAGGGTGGACATTTGTCATGTCTCTTCCCATGAGCGCTAAAGGCCATGTATGTACATACTGTGCTATATGTATGCACACACAGCTGTCTCTCACACATACTAATACTCCTTATTTTTCCATCCCTATACACCAATAGGGACCACATAGTATCCACACACACTTTTAGTTGTGCTACAAACTCTCAAATTTCCACACCCACCCACACCATTTATATCCCCTCTCACTCCACACACACCTTGTGTAGAGCACTGTTTATACTGTGGGCTCTCCATTCATTTTTATTCAGACTGATACACATACACACTCTTTCTTCACTTGCTTTCAGTTACCCTTTGACACCTCCAGCCATAAATCTCATCCACACCGGGGGAAGGACCAGCACAGATAACATTCCAAGAGACACTGTTTTTAAGTAATCCTTGCTTCATTCATTGTAACATCGCCGGAAGAAGAGATCAGTGTATCTCGAAAGCTCGCACAAATAAAAGCATTTCGTTAGCCACAGAACGGTATCATCTATTTATTTTTTGATTATATATATATATATATATATATATATATATATATATATATATATATATATATATATATATATATATATATATATAAATAAAGAAATTCTGTTGCTGGCACTTAGAATAGTCATGTAAGTTGAATGTGCTTGTCCCATTCATACACATTATGTAAACGATATTACCTTTCTTGCGGCAGGTAAGTAAAGACAGCATTCCAGTAGAATGATACAAAATCAGTGTATTCAGGCATATAGATAAAAACGAGATGCCCCAATCCGACGTTTCGGTCTGGAGCGGAACCTTTCTCAAGGGGGGTGCAAGGACAGTCTGACAAAGAAAGAACATACATACCCACACAATGTGTAAAAAACACCTGTGAACAATTACCTGCTGCTGCACCCGCGAAAATCAAAGTCAGCTGTGTTAACTTAGAGCCACCATCTTTGGGAGAAGATTATAATATCCGAGTACTGGCTACTTCTTGTATCTCAGCAGTAGAATGGTTACCCCGGCAACCCCAATGTGCATGCGTAATCGGCCCGAAACAAACTTCATGGAAATTGCAGAAAATCAGTGTGACACAATTTCCCACCTCACCAGCAAGCCCATAATGCTGTAAAACACCATAAACAATGGTTTAAAAACACTCATGGGAGAAAACTAATACATTCACTCAAAACTGCTCTCTTAGGGAGAGACTGAAAATGTCAGAGCCCTGCAAGCTTAATGTATGCCAGCAGAATCCCGGTTGTCATGGAAACTACAGTGCACACGCACATTTGGCCAGAGCACTATCAATAGATATACATACAAGACAGTGTTGTCCTACCCACATACTGACCAAAGAAATAAATATTCTTAAAAATAATCACAAGTGCAGCAGTGTGCAGCAAGTACATGCAGACACTAGTGCATGAAGACACTTAGCTGTTATTTGTAAATTCAGAGTCTTGATACACCAACATATTTACTATTAATTAAATCATGTGTTCCCACTGTAATGTAAGAACACATCCTAAGATGCATACCTAGCTATATTAAACCAATAGCAATGGTGTTAGTGTATCCATGATGCATTGCAAAATAAAATAAGAAAGTGAGGAATAAAAGTGAAGAAACATAAGGATAATATATCCAAACATGGATTGGAATATAAAAACAACAGACCACCCCTGAGGTGGATTTATGCCATGACATGCTTTAACTTATTTTTATTGCTTACTCAGAACTAGAATAAGGGATATAGAACATAGAGTAGGATACAACCATAAGATTATGCACAGAACACCACGTGAACAGATACGACAACAGTGCAACAGTGAAGAAAAGCATAATATATATACTCCCCGTCGAACTACAGGAAGCACCCCAAATGCAGGTCTTCATTAAGACCCTTTGGGGTCATAGTGTTCAGTGTGTATATAAATCTGGCGTCCATTTGCAATATAAGTTTATTCCTGTTGCCGCCTCTATTTGAAACTTGCGCCTGTCCTATCGGCATACACCGAAATTTCGCCAAACTGTATTGTTGGTTCTTAAAATGTCTAGCCACTGGGAGATGCTTCAATTCATCCTTATTTGTAGACTCCAGTAAAGCTTTTCGGATAGATGACTTATGCATAGCAATTCGCTCCTTTAGCATTCTTGACGTCTTGCCCACGTAGTACAATCCACATGGGCATCTGATGATATAAACCACAAATCGTGATTCGCAGTTCAAAAAGTTAGTTATCTTGATTGGGGTACCACTGTGAGGATGGGCAAAAGTTTTACCCAATAATAGATACTGACAATTCATGCATCCCTTGCATTTATATACACCCTTGTTTGGGTTAGCCAAGTTGTGGAAGTTGTATATTTATCCACAGGATCAGTCGTAGTTAGTGTATCACCCAGATTCCTCCCTCTCTTGTAACAAAAGAGGGGTGGCGCTGAAAAATATCTACCATTTTTCCGATCATTCGCCAAGACATGCCAGTTGTTCCTGATGCCATTCTGTATGAGCTTGAAAGAAGTGCAATAAGTAGAAACCACATGGAAGTGGTCAGTATATTGCTGGACAGATGTCGTCAGTAGAAGATCTTCTTGTGTTGTGTTTTTGGCCTTATTAAGGGCATGGTGTATTTCTTCCATACCATACCCACATTATCTAAAACACTCCGCCATCTCATCCAAGCTGCATCTATTTCAGTTGGATTACTGGTAATGCGTATTGCCCTCAACATCTGTGAATAGGGAAGACCCTTTTTCAATGTTGATGTCTGGTGGCTCCTGGCATCCAGTAAGGTATTTCTATCCGTGGGTTTGTGGAAGAACCTTTTTCCAAGTTTGCCATTAATCTTAAAGACTACCATATCCAGAAATGTAATTTCTACTGGGTTATGACATTCTGTAAATCGATTGTCATTGGTATCCCATTGATATGTGTCACAAACTCTAAGAGATCATGTTCAGTGCCTCCCCAAATAATGAAGATATCGTCAATATATCTCTTATAGTGTAGGATGCATTCTGAATGTGGTGCATCATTAAGGAGGTGAGTATGCTCATAGGCATCCATAAAAAGATTGGCGTACGATGGGGCCATATTTGACCCCATCGCCGTTCCCATGAGTTGGAAGTAGTACGACCTCTCAAATTTAATAAAAATCTTATGAGAATCAATTCAATTAATACCACCAGAAATTTGGCAGGTGGTCTCATTACTGTGGGATATCTCCCAAGTTGGTCCCTGATGATGTCAATACCTTCTTGGTGCAGGATATTAATGTATTAACTAGCAACGTCTAAAGTGACTATTATCACATTCGACAAAACACAGTCAATCTGTGCCGACTGATTAATGAAATCCATTGTATCTCGGGTATACAAGGTCATCTTCTGCACCAACTCCTGTAAAAAGAAATCAACATACTATGTGAAAGCATGGCACAGAGAACCCCGTGTTGAAATTATTGGTCTTCCGGGTAGTGATGTTAGGGATTTATGTATTTTCGGTAGTATGTACTGTATATGACCGGGATTACCGGAAGAAATTTTGCCATGTCGTCGGAAATCCAACCATTGTTTTTGCCCATCTGAATGATTTTGTAAATGGTGGTTGGGTCCTGAGATAATTTCTTGTAGTGATCGACATTACTTAACTGCAGCAAAATGTCATTACGGTACTGTATATAAGACATCACTACAATTCCACCCCCCTCATCAGCAGGTTTTATGATGATATCTCTGTTCTGCCTAAGTGATTTCAGAGCACATTGTTCTCTAGTTAGATTATAAAAACTAGTTTTTTGACATTTAATCGCTCGTCTGGTGTCATTTTCCAGTAGACCCATAAAGGTTGAACTACTATGATTCACCACTTGGGGATCAAAAGTACTGTTGGACTTAAATCTGTATGTTGTGTCTGTATCTGTGGTTGGATTCATATTATCCAAACTTGTGTCCACCCGACTGAAGTAATCTTTCAATTTCAGTCGCCTATTCAATTTAAACAGGTCCACTTCCCAATCAAAAGACGTTTGTATATAAATTAACAATGAGATCTCCGCCTGCATCAAAGTGTATGATGAGATATTGTGAATCACTGTTTTTGTCTTTTCACCACTGTTCCCCTCCCCACCTTGTTCTTGGATGACCGTGGCAGGAATCTTGGGTTTCCACTCACCCCTCCTTGTCGGTCTCTGATGTTTGAGTCGGTTATTGGGTGTTTCTGCTGACCTGCAGTAGTGTGGCCTAAAAAAGGTTCACTTGTGGTGGCATTGTTCTGGGAATCCGATAAGTCAGTGTCACTGGTATTATAACCAGCCCCACCCACTGCCACCTTCCTAGAATGTGAGTATCTCCTCCTTTGACCTGGTCTTCCTTGTACATTATCGCTAAGGCCCAGCAGCCATTTATAGACCTTTCTATACTGGTAGTCTATAGTAACTTTTTTTCAATTTGTCCCTCTTATATTTATTAAGGCCAGCCCGGTAACTGTCCGTGGTAACTTGTATTTTCTCCAACTAATTAGTGGTTGGGTCTGATTAGTGTGCCACCATGCTTTTCTTCAATATTTGCAATGTCTATCCTGATTTTGTATCCTTCTATTGGAGTGCTGTCTTTACTTACCTGCCACAAGAAAGGTAATATCGTTTATATATATATATATATATATATATATATATATATATATATATATATATATATAGTCAGGTATGTAGATTAGCACTCACGGTTTTGTTGCAGGAGGCAGATGCTTGTCCCATAGAGAGTATGTAGACATATGGAGACCAGGGGATCCTGATAGCCAAAAAGAGACAGCACACTGCAGGTATGGTATCAAAAAAGTGTATTCAGTAACACAAGGCCGCCAACGTTTCGGTCCTCCCAACGGGACCTTCCTCAGGGCAGTGCCCTGAGGAAGGTCCCGTTGGGAGGACCGAAACATTGGCGGCCTTGTGTTACTGAATACACTTTTTTGATACCATACCTGCAGTGTGCTGTCTCTTTTTGGCTATCAGGATCCCCTGGTCTCCATATGTCTATATATATATATATATATATATATATATATATATATAATATATAATATATATGCAGTGCTTGACAAATCACCCAAAAATCTACTCGCCGAACCAAAAAATCTACTCG